>NC_084992.1:6116001-6161001 GCF_963691925.1 Scomber scombrus | reverse complement strand
CTGGCTGCTGGAGTTTTTTGTCCCTTCTCACTTTACTAATCCCACTGTGTTCCCAGATGTTGGCTTCAATAAAAACCTTGTTATAACTGATCTGAATGTTGGCCGAAACTATCAAATTCCACACAGGTTACATGATAACCCTTTAATTTGACCAGTTTCTCTTCCAAATAAGTTTAGTTTAACAATGCAAGTATGTTTAAAACCTGTATAATCATCTGACTGCTGGAGTTTTTTTGTCCCTTCTCACTTTACTAATCCCACTGTCTTTCCAGATGTTGGCTTCAATAAAAAACCTTGTTATTACTGATCTGAATGGTGATTAAATGTTACCGTTTACTCTTCCAAATAAGTTTAGTTTAACTCTGAAAATGAATGTAAAACCTGTACAATCACCTTTCTGCTTGTGTTTCTTGCTCCATCTCACTTCTTTCCCAGATGTTGGCTTTAATAAAAGTGACTGATCTAAACTATCATATTCGACTTTGGTTATATGAACCTTTAATTTTTATTTAAAATTTTTTTATTGATATTAAAAGACTTTCTTCTGATGGCAACTGTCTCAGAATCAGGAGAAGATGATGATATTAAGTACTGCAAATGATGAGATATTCAAAATCTTCGCCATTTTGCATTGAGCATTATTGTGAAATTGTTCCACAGCTTTTCACAGATTGGTGAACTTCTTCCCATCTTCACTTCTGAGAGACTCCGCCTCTCTAAGATGCTCTTTTCATAACCAATCATGTTACGGACTTGTTGCCATTTAACCTAATTAGCTGCTAAATGTCCCTCCAGCTGTTTCTTTTTTAGTACCGCTTACTTTTCCAGTCGTTTGTTTCCCCCCATCAAATCTTAAAATGAGTAAATACTTTTCATTAAATAGTAAATACTTCACTTTTAAACATTTGATATCTTGTCTATGTTCTATTGTGAATAAAATATGGGTTCATGAGATTTACAAATCATTTCATTCTGTTTTTATTTTCATTTCAACACAGCGCCCCAACTTTTTTTTTGAATTGGGGTTGTAAATAAAAGGTTTAATGAATGAAAAAAGACTTTAAAATGAGCTCTGCAGATGTTATTGAGAGATTAAATGTGATGGTTTTCCTCCTCAATGAACACAACAGATACATTAATTGACGGATAAGAGATGCAACAGACATGGGATGGCACTTTCCGACACTTCAAATGGGAATAACAGGCCTGAGTGTGTGTGTGTGTGTGTGTGTGTGTGTGTGTGTGTGTGTGTGTGTGTGTGTGTGTGTGTGTGTGTGTGTGTGTGTGTGTGTCAGTGTCCAGCCTCGATGATGTTTATAGAAGCGTCTGCTCCAGTCAGACAGACAGAAGGAATAACAGTAATAAGCCAACCAACCATCACACACACTCTATCAATCGTCACCACTCTGCAACTATGTGTGTGTGTGTGTGTGAATGAGACGTAGAGAATTGGATGGAGTGATGGATGAGAGGAAAAGTAAGAAAGGAGGGGAGGAGAGGAGAGAGAGTGTGTGGGCAGAGAGGGGAGAGAAGGAGAGATGAAAAGATGTCAAATGGTCAGAAGTCACTCAGATGAAATGAAATGAGGTGTCGCTAAACAGAGAGATGTTTGCTTTCCGTCTTCTGCCAAGTAACACAGACAGCATACAATGGGCGGATGGATGGATGGATGGATGGATGGATGGATAGAAGGGAAGAGTGGAAAGATAGACAAACATCCTCCATACATTTTTTGTTACTCCAATTTTTGAAAAATATTTACCCCAAAAAGATGTTTTCATTCAACTTAATCTACTTTTGATTGAGTTGAAAAGAAAAAAAGCAGGAAATGTGGATGAAAAGGTGAAGAAGGGATGGAGTGACGGAGGAAGAGATGAAGGGATGGAGTGACGGAGGAAGAGATGAACGGATGGAGTGACGGAGGAAGAGATGAACGGATGGAGTGACGGAGGAAGAGATGAACGGATGGAGTGACGGAGGAAGAGATGAACAGACTTGACTTACCCGACAATCTGATTGAAGTACCGCCTGTATCCTTCCAGAGTTTCGTGCTAGAAAGGTAAAAAAAAAAAAAAAGGAAGAAAACAAAGATAGAGAGAAGGAGGAAGAAAAAGTCCAACAGCAAAAGGACAAAAAAAAATGCAACATAATTATAAAAATCTTGAATTCTGAATCCTAAAAATGAGAAACTGGCTTCTAACATTAACCTTCATGTCCTCCTCCCGGGTCAAATTCACCCCGTCTGTTTTGACTGTTCTTTCCTTTCCTCCCTTCCTTCCTTCCTTCTTTCCTCCCTTCCTACCTTCCGTCTGTCCTTCCTCCCTCCTTCTCTCTCTCTTTCCTTCCTTCCTCCCTTCCTGTGTCCTTCTTTCCTTCCTTCCTCCCTTCTTTCCTCTTTTCCTTTCTCCCTCCCTCCTACCTTCCTTCCTGCCTTCTTTCCTCTGTCCTTCTTCCCTCCCTCCCTCCTTCTTTCCTTCCCTCCTTCCTTCATTCCCTCCCTCCCTCCCTTCTCTCCTTTCCTCCTTTCCTCCCTCCCTCCCTCCCTCCCTCCCTCCCTTCCTTCCTTCCTTCTTCCTTCCTCCCTTCCTCCTCCTTTCCTTCCTTCCTCCCTTCCTCCTCCTTTCCTTCCTTCCTCCCTTCCTTCCTCCCTTCCTTCCTTGACTCGAGGACAACAGGAGGGTTAAAAACAGTAATTTAAAGCTAAAATTAATCCGTTTTTGACACAATTTAAACGTTAAAACCTTTAATTTGTTCAATATTCATAACTGTAGAAAGAAAAATAAGTTATAGATTAAAGGGAAGTGTGTGTGTAGTTAGGAGTGTGTAGTCAGGAGTGTGTAGTTAGGAGTGTGTAGTCAGGAGTGTGTGGTTAGGAGTGTGTAGTCAGGAATGTGTAGTGAGGAGTGTGTAGTTAGGAGTGTGTGGTCAGGAGTGTGTAGTCAGGAGTGTGTAGTAAGGAGTGTGTAGTTAAGAGTGTGTAGTGAGGAGTGTGTGCATAGACCAGCAGTCCCAGGTGAAGGTGTGCAGGTCGTACCATGTTAGAGTGCGGCTGCAGCACGAGGCGAGCCTGTTTCCTCCGCTGCTTTCTGTAGTAGTTCTCAAACACATCACGCAAACCCTAAAAACACAAATTAAGAGTTAAGACTGGTGTGTGGAGGTGAGGTGAGGTGAGGGGAAGAAAGACAAATTCATCAACAACGTTATAGCAGCGCCTTGAATTATGTATAAATATAAAGTTTTAAGTGATGAAACAAAGCTGATAAAACCATTTGTTCTAAGTGAAAATCAGTCAAGATATCCAGAAACTGTAAATAGGTTGAAAAAGAAAACAAATACAGATGATACATGAAGTTAAATACAATATTCTCCATTTACTTTCATTTTTTTGTGTTGATTTTTGTTGGATATTAAAGCAACAACTGCAAAAAAATTAAAAAAAATAAAACACCAACTGCTGATTAATTAATTATACTAGCATTATATTAACTAAATAATACTCTACTAGTTAAATATATATGTTAAAACCATATAAAGTTCAGTTTTAACTGCTTATGGTATCAATAATTAACTCATGGCCCAAAAGTTACACTTTCACATCACTAATAAAGACATTTTACTACTTTTATTGAGAAACTGATCAATCATACTAACATTACATCTACTAGAAAAACAAGCTTTGAGAACTGAAGTTGCTTTATTTTTTCCCCTCTTTCATCAGTTTTCACTACTTAAGGTATCTATAATGTATTTAATGTTCAATTATTAGGATTTCACATCACTAATAAAGACGTTTTTATGACTTAAAGGATCGGCAAATCACAAAAATGAAAAGCCAAATCCATCTCTGTTCATCTTGAATCCTCTATTCTCTACATTTCCGCTCAGAACCTTCTCAAAGCTGTCAGCTTCACAACGTCAAGCTCACTCAGCCCGAACTGGAAAAAAGTTAATGTGCGGCTCCGAACTGAGAGTGACGCTGCGCTTTCTATCGCTGACAATAGAGAAGCAGGCAGCCAAACGCTTCAGCTTGTTTTGAGGCTGTTACTGATTTCAGGAGGAGGAGGGGACGGGCGGGGGGGCGGGGGGTTTAATGAGGTATAAAACCAAAAGGTTAGAGCCACTGAACGATGGGAAAGTTGAGATAAGGTCATGAGTGTGTGTGTGTGTGTGTGTGTGTGTGTGTGTGTGTGTGTGTGTGTGTGTGTGTGTGTGTGTGTGTGTGTCTCTGATGACTAAAACTGGTTGCTGTTCAGTTTGGGTTGGCGTCTCTGGTCAGACATCAAACTAAAAACACAACATGAGCTCTCTAAACTTGACCACTGTCGTATCTCTTTCCATTACACAGAAGCTCTCTCTTATCTGTATCTGTGTCAGTGTGTGTGTGTGTGTGTGTGTGTGTGTGTGTGTGTGTGTGTGTGTGTGTGTGTGTGTGTGTGTGTGTGTGTGTGTGAGACTTGTAGACTATCTAAGGCTTAAACCAGGACCCACAGTCCTCGGTGAGCTCACAGATAAAAGCACAGGACTGTAGATAACATAACATGCCCCCTTACACACACACACACACACACACACACACACACACACACACACACACACACACACACACACACACACACACACACACACACACACACACATTACTCTATATGTGAACATGTGTGTGGTGACCAGCATCTTCTATCACTATGATAGGAGGAAAGATACAAGAATAAAAATAGACTTTAACAAACCGGCCGCTGTGTTTTTCTAACTAAAGGAGAAAAACACTCACTCTGTGTTTTATAGTGACGTTGCTTCTTCAGTGAACCTGTCGATATCCCGTTAGTGTTAAACAATCAATCAAACTTGGGTCTTTTTGAGATATGTTTGACATGTGACATTGTTAATAAGGTCATCACTTCCTGTTGTCATCTTAATTAATCGATTAGTTGTCAACTTTTGATAATCCAGCTTCTAAAATGTGAACATTTTAAAGGTGTATTTACTCGTCTCAGACAATAAACTGAATATCTTTGGGTTGTGTGAACTGTGATCGACATTTTTCCACCAAACAACTACCTGATAAATCAAGAAAACAATCGACGGTTTAATCGATAATGATGATAATCGTTAGTTATCTTACATCTAGAGCTGGGTATCAATACTCAATACCTTTAAAGTATCGAATGAAATAAATCGATACTAAGAAGCATCGAAACGTCTCCCATCAATTGATCCTTTTTGCGCAGAGCTACAAAATATGACTATTTATGGGGTATTGCTCACAGCTGATCAACACAAACGTTCTTCGATTAACAAATATTAATAATTTGAAGACTTTAAAAATGCATTTGTGTAAAAATCAAATCATTTAGATAATATGTAGGAGTAATGTAATGTTTCTATTCACATGATGGGTATCAAATGAAGTACTCACATCCAACCCACGCTCTCTCTATATAGTCTAATGGAGCTTTTCCACTATACGGTTCTAGCACTACTCGGCTGGACTCGACACGGTTCCAGGACAGACCTTTTCCATTACTATAGTACCTCCTTTCTGTCTCACACAAAGCAAGAACATTGAGCCGTATAGCTGTTGTATAACGCTGCTGCCGGTATTTAAAAATGCCGAGTTTGATTCTTGTGTGGGACGGCTCATGACTCTTCCAGCGACAACTCTCTGGCCAATCGGTGGCCGGCAGTCTGTTGACGTCACATTGAGTATCGGCTCGGTTGCTTGGAACCATCGGCAGAGCAGGTACTAAAAAAGTACCAGGTACCAGGTACTATCCCCTGAGATCCTTCACAACCTGGCACCATCATATCTCTCGGAACTGATTCACATCTACACACCTTCCCGAACTCTCCGATCCTCCTCCGCCAACCAGCTCTTTGCCCCATCTACCAACTTAACTACCATCATGGGGTCAAGAGCTTTCAGCCGATCTGCCCCCCGCCTTTGGAACTCTCTCCCACCAGACATTTGCACTTCGGACTCTGTTTCCACCTTTAAATCCCGCCTGAAAACGCACTTATTCAGAGTGGCATACTCTGTCTCACACTAACTATGCATCACGTTCTTGTTTATTTATTGTAATGATGCACTTTATAGTCACATTCATATTCATTCTTTATCTTTGCACTAAATGTTACCTGATTTATATTGTTTGATGTACTGTTGTTGTGTTTTTGTGCCTTGTAAGGTGTCCTTGAGTGCTTTGAAAGGCGCCTTTAAATATAATGCATTATTATTATTATTATTATTATTATCCCTAGTGGAAACGCAAAAAAAAAAAAGTCAAGTCGAGTTGAATCGAGTAGTGCTAGAACTGTATAGTGGAAAAGCTCCAAAAGGTTTTCTATCTCTACCTCACCCATCGACCAATAGGATTCCACAGCTCTCGCTCCCTCCTGCAGCCCAATTAGTCGTCATTGGATTTTCTTGAAGTTCATTACACCCTTAAGTTACTTTAACCTGCGTGTTTAATCTGTTACTCAACATGACAACCATCTTAACGTCACACTATGCTGCATTCCTGCTGTATTGCTGAGTCATCACCGGCGGTTTCATGTGTTCATCAGTCGGGATTTCTTGACGCCATGTTCACTTATTAGAAGGCAGGTCTGGGTGCTAAGTGGTAATTCATTGAACCGATACGTGCGGTTTACTTCTTGACTTCTAGATGACAGAAACTGCTCATAAAAACATCTCAACTGGAAGTGTGAGCCAATAGTAATAACTGTAATAATGTGTTCAGAGCTTCAGTGGCTTCCTCTCGTGTTGCACTGAGGCAGGATCGTCTCACCAGTTTTAAATTATAGTGGTGAATTGCGTAATCTATCACAATAGATATCAACGAAGTAATTATTCACATGAGATACTGTCTAAGCTTCGTCTATTGTGATTACATTAACTCAAATATTTAGTTTTCTAGCATATTTTCTGGGCATTCAAATGGACTGTACTTATATAGCGCCTTTCTAGTCTTTACGACCACTCAAAGCACTTTACACTACATCTCATTCACCCCATTCACACACATTCATACCACGCAGGGTGCTACCACGCAGGGTGCCAACCTGCACATCAGGGGAAGCTAATCATTTATACACATTCATACACCGGGAGCAATTTTGGGGTTAAGTGTCTTGCCCAAGGATACATCGACATGTGGACTGGAGGAGCCGGGAATCGAACCGCCAATCTTCCAATTGGAGGACGACCGCTCTACCTCCTGAGCCACATCCACCCATTCAGTTAAAATGATACTAAAGCTTTTTAAACTTGCACTTCAGTAAAGTTAAGGGATTCATAAGAGACAGATTTTAAATAAGATAGTTGAAATCGAATCACCAGAAGATGAAATATGCTGACTTTAGATCCTAAACTTCTCATCATGCACACAATATCATCATTTAACTGACTAGCAGCTCTCACAATGAATAAACTGACCTTTATGTGTAAAATTGATGTTGCATTCTCTGTATATAAATATGCATTTATCCAAAAGGTTTTTTCTTATCATGTGTTCATGTCACTTCGTCGCCTCTTCACAGTATTTTTAGGCTGCACCAATTAGGCCTGTCAGGATAACTACAGGGCCGCTTCCACTGCAGGAACTGTGGTTTGAGGTTGACTCAGTGCTGATTGGGTATACTCGTGTCGCCTTGGTGATAGTACGGTCAAAGCGAACACGCGACGACTGAAACTGTTGCAGAATGATTACGTCACCTCCAGAGTCCAGTAGCTGAGAGGTCCAAGTGAGAGGAGGTTGTAAAGTTACAGCCTCCTAAATTTTACCCGGAAACTCCTTAATGGAAACGGGGTTAACTTTTATTAGACGATATATTGTCTCAGAAACAATCACGATAAACAATATTATTGCCATTTAAAGATCATTTTATACCACTGATGTAATAATGATGATATAATAGCGTAATGATGCAAAGCAGGGCAACGTTAAGTAAGTAGCTGCTTAGCCAATGTGACATGAATAGCCTCTTAGCTGCTAATGTGAAAAGTAAAAAATAATCAAGGTTCACATCCATGTATGATATGATAACTTGATATATAGACATTATAAGTTGATAACTATTGAGACAGATCTAGCACGAATGCTGCCTGAAAAAGACGAGTAAACTGATCTTTATGTGTAAAATGTGTTTATATTCTTTATATTATATTATACAGATGTTGCACTTATATCTTTATGTGTATTTAGGTTTTTCTTATGTGTTCATGTCACTTCCACACCTCCACCTTACAGTATGTTTAGGCTCTACTGCAGGTTTCCACCAACGCTGATGCTGCAAATAGTTACATTAAAGCTTCGATTGATCTGTGTTAATCAGAAACTTCGACTTTGACGTCTTTATGTTGCTTCTGTTTCTTGCAAATTCTCCGCAAATTGTTGATACCCTCAACTAAAACAATGGCTATTCAAAAATATAATACAAGAAATAAAGTGCAGTATGTTAAAAATAAAGATCTAGAGGGAGAGTTCTGCATTGAAACACATCTAAGTTCATTAATTCTTTAATCTTGGCCGAACAATGTCCATTGAAAACATCACAAACAATAAAGTGGACGTTAGAAATGTGAACCTCGCTGTTAAAGATCTAGATCGTGTTTTGTACTTTTTGATGTTTTGAGGTGACAAAACTTTTCTCTCTCTCTTTTTTTTAATCTTTCTTTCTTTAATTCCCAGTTTGACCCTCAGCTGAACAATGTGTATTCAACAGACGAGGGCCAGCGAATGGTCATGAACTCTTCATTACACAGTGCTCGCCGTCCCTCGGAGAGAGTACGGAGGTTAGAACGCAGGGTTGAGATTGTGTGTGTGTGTTTGTGTGTGTGTGTGTTTCTGACCTCTGTAAGGCCACATAAACAACAGAGGCGAAAGAGATGTGCAAAGAGAGAGAGCGAGAGAAAACACAAAGATCGTGCAGAGAAGAAAAAAGCAGAAACAGAGCGAAAGACTGTAAAAGAAAAAGAAAAACACGGAGCTCCGGAGAGAATTAAAGAACAGAAAGTGATGAAACATAAAGAAACAGAGGAATTAAGCCGTATGAGGTAAATCAAACCGACGAGTCGACGACAGAGAGAAAACAACGAGAAATTAAAGAAAGGAAAGAAATGAAGGAGAAAGAGAAAACAGAAAGAAATGCAAACAAATTTTAAAAAGCAAAGACACTTAAGAAAAACATCATGGAATCAAGAAATAAACAAGAATGAACGAAAGACAGTGAAATAAAGAACAGAAAATAAAAATAAAAAGATAAAACAACAAAGAAAAAAACAACAGAAAACAAGATGAACGCACGGAGGAGCGTGAAAAATTACTGAGCAAACAAACAAGAGAAAGAAAACAAGGCAAAGAAATGAATCCAGATTTAAAATGAACTAAAAAATAGAAGGAAAAAAAAGGAAAAAAGAAATAAGAGGCATGATAAAGATAAAGAAATGAAGAAACAAATGGAGAAAAGTTAAGGATAGAAAAGAGAGGTGGAAGAAGAAACATAAAACTATGAAAAACTGTCTAAAAAGAGCAGAAAAAGAGCAAGAACCAAAGATAGAAAGAAAGAAAGATAGAAAGAACGACAGAAAGAGAAACAACAAGTGAAAACAAGAAAGAAAGCAACGAAGTAGCGTAAAAAACGGAAAAGGAAAAAAAAAGGAAAAAAGAAATAAAAGGAATGATAAAGATAAAGAAATGAGGAAACAAATGGAGAAAAGGTAAGGATAGAAAAGAGAGATGGAAGAAGAAACAACTGTCTAAAAAGAGCAGAAAAGAAAAGAACCAAAGATAGAAAGAAAGAAAGAAAGAATAGAAAGAATGACAGAAAGAGAAATAGAAAACAGAAAGAAACGCAACGAAGGAGCGTAAAAAACGAGTGAGCAAACAAACAAGAGAAAGAAAACAAGACAGAGAAATAAATCCAGATTTATAATTTAACTAAAACATAAGAAAGGAAAAAAAGAAAAGAAAAAGATGGAAGGAAAAACGGGAATAAAGGACAGAAAAGAACAGGAAGAGACATGAAACTCAGGTTATAAGAAGTCTAAAAGTATCTCTGTGAGCTCCAGCTGGACTATTACTGTTCCAGCTCACAGCTCCCAGTTTAACCAGTATACGATACGATGAACTGGGCTGAAACTAAAAGAAAAAATAGAAGGAAAAAAAGAAATAAAAGGAATGGCAAAGATGAAAGAAATGAGGAAACAAATGGAGAAAAGAAAAAGAGAGAAAAGTCTAAAAGTATCTCTGTGTGAGCTCCAGCTGGACTATTACTGGTGCAGCTTACAGCTCCCAGTTTGACCAGTATATGATACGATGAACTGGGCTGAAACTAAAAAGAAAAAATAGATGGAAAAAGAAACAAATGGAAGAAAAAAGCAGGAAAAAACATAAAACATGGATTATTAAAACGGTCTAAAAATATCTCTGAGAGCTCCAGCTGGACTATTACTGGTGCAGCTCACAGCTCCCAGTATGACCAGTATATGATACGATGAACTGGGCTCTTCTCTCCTCCAGCTCAGCAGTCAGCGTGTTTATATTGATCACGACTCCGTCCCACATTCTCTCAGCGTGTGCGACACGTGTGTGTGTGTGTGTGTGTGTGTGTGTGTGAGTTACCAGTGTAACAAAAGGAGTATTGTTCGGCTAGGAAAAACCATGGACTTTAAACATGGAAAAAGAGAAGGAGAGAAAGAGAGAGAGAGAAGAAGGAGGAGGAGGAGGAGTAGGAAGAGGAGGAGGAGGAGGAGGATAGAAGCAACGGGAACAAAGTGGAGGTCTTGATTGCAAATGGGATTCCTCGTCCAGGTTTACTAGAAAAATAAATGAAGCTGTTACGGGCGCGTGCCTGTGTGGGTGCAAGTCATTCTGGACATGTAACAATCAGGCCGTGTGTGTGTGTGTGTGTGTGTGTGTGTGTGTGTGTGTGTGTGTGTGTGTGTGTGATTTTCCAGTCGACCCCCTCCTCTCCTCCCTTCCTCCTCTTCTCCTCTTTATCCAGTACAGCAAACACTGTGTTGGATATTCTGGTTTTTTTTTCTTTTCTAAATGGTAAATCTAACGTCTCTGCCCAATGAGCTGTCAATCAAACTGCTGCGACACAGATTGTAATGGATAAAACAGTGTGTGTGTGTGTGTGTGTGTGTGTGTGTGAGAGAGAGAGACACAGAGTGAAGTCGACGTCGGAGGTGAAGAGGTCAAACCTTTCAACACCTTCCCGAGACACAACGCACTCCTTCTCCCTCCCCTCATTCCTTTAATCTCTTTCTTTTCAAATCAGCTCTCTCTCTCTCTCTCTCTCTCTCTCTCGCTCTCTCTCGCTCTCTCTCGCTCATCCATCAAGCTCCTCATCTAACACGATGGATTTTCTCTCTCTTTCTCTGTGTTGTTTTCACTCTTCTCTTCCTGTTTTTAACCTCCTTTAACCTCCGGGCCGACCTCCCCCCTCCTTTCCTCCCCCTCTCTTTTTCTCGTCCTTATCGCTCTCTTTCCTGTAAACTGTGTCGTGTGTCGTTACACTCCATTTCTTCTCATCACAACAACAATTTCAACATTATAGTTTTCCCTTTTTTCTCACACCCCCACTTTCTCCTCTCCTCCTTATTTGCTCTTTATTTCACCTCTTCCCCTTCTTCTTCTTCTTCTTCTTCCACTCCGTCATCTCTGTTCCCACCACTACCTACAATTCCCCTCTTCCGCTTCACTTCTCTCCTCTTGTATCCTCTTAATTTCCTCCCATCTACCTTTTCTTATCATCCTCCTTTTGCTCTCATCTTCCCTTGTTCCACACCTCTTTATACCAATTCCACTTTCCTTATTCTTACTTCATATTAAAGGATCACTAAATGTCAACAAATGGTGATAAATGTCGATCACAGGACCCTTAAAACCCGATCAACAATCCACAACTCAACGATATTTAAGGTCTTTTCACACTTTAGAGTCCAAAAAAGGTTCATTTTATTGTCATATTAGTTTTAGTTTGACTTTAGCGTGTTGTCACTTCAACAGGTAAGCTGGATTAAATCAATGGAGGAAAAAGAATGAACAGATTCTTTCATTTCGTTGCCACTATAATAATAATAATAATATTATTATTATTATGAGCAAACCAGATGAAGCTGGACGAAGACTCAACCACCTTAATAAGAGATGTTGCTTCATATCAAGTCCTTAGTGGTTTCATCACAATTACAGAAACGCACTGTAGTTGACATTGATTCATTTGTAGATGGCCTTAAAAACAGAATGAACTGTTTCATTTTGTTTCCTCTATAATAATATTATTATGGCGAGAGCTCAGAATGACGTCCAGGTCCATGGCATTGCACACCTGTGTAGACAGCTGCTGCAGTTTCTTCATCTTCAGGTGACGTTGCTCTCCTCTTCTCTCCTATCATCTCTCTCTCTTTCATTCATCCTCTCTAAAAATACCTGTAGTTTTTTCCCAGCAATGTATTTGGACCATATTTTAATTAAAAACTTGGTCCGCTCTTCTCTCCGTCTGCTACTACGGCTCATTTTTCCTTTTTCCGGTTCAGATGATAATTGGAACTTCCTGCAATTAGTCCAAAAGTCCATCCAAAAATATCTATTCACAGTAGAAACTAAAAGAACCAGAAGCTTGATCCGAACACAGACCACCACCGGATCAAGGTTCAACTATTTGGTCTGGAGGTCTAGCGAAGGTTTCATGTGTGTAATTTTGGTTCGGATCAAACGGAAAAAACATAAAGTCCGAACCAAATGAGGCACGTATGAGAGATCACTCAATTTACTGATATAAAGGACTAAATAAAACCAGAATATATTCACATTTAAGAAGCTGGAAACTGATAAATTTGGCTTTTATTCTTTAAAAGAAAATGACTCAAAACTATTTTCTGTTGATGGATAACTCATCGCAGCTCTACATGCAATGATTTTAAAGTGAATTTTCAAAGTGTACTTTATTTAAAGAGCAACATACTCACTGGAGACACTTTACACAAATAAAAGGAAGTAAAAAGAAACTTGAACTGAAACTAAAGTTCGCCTCAACTTGGGTCTCTTGGTCCCTTCCTCTCCTTTCCATCATCACATTCTTCCCTTTTCTCACCTATTCAAACCTTTTTTCGACCCCTCTCGTCTTTGCGTTCTCCATCATCTCACCCCCTTTTACCCTTTCTCTAACCTCGCTCCCTCCCCTCCATCGCTCTTTTGCCCGTTCACTTTCTCCTTCCTGTCAAAGTTCATACACTTCCTGTCCCCCTGCCAGAGAGCCCCCCAGACACACACACACACACACACACACACACAACAGAAACAGTCGACCTTCTGGCCGTGCTGGCCCGGTCACAACCCCTACGAGCCTGCCTACACACACACACACACACACACACACACACACACACACACACACACACAAAGACCCCAAATGTGCAACTAACCCAGTCATGGCCCAGTCAACACCTCCACCCATGTCGCTTTCGCTCTAACTGAGATGAGACACACACACACACACACACACTCTCTCTTTCTCACACACACACACAACACACACACACACACACACACACACACACACACACACACACACACACACACACACTGCAGCCGCCCGGTTGGAGTGAAGCCAGGCTCGAGCCGGAGGCCTCATCTTACACAATCACATGAACCTCTCTGAACATAAACCTCATGGTAATTCTCCCTCAGGGTCGCGGCAGTCTGACGACGGACTGAACTCCACGAGACAACACGACTTTGTCATCTGTCACCGTTTCTACGACAACCTTTCTTTTTATCTCTGGATGTAAAAAAAAAGAAAAAGAAGTTGATTGTGTGCAGGCCTGATTTATCATGATACTGAAGTTATAGGATTGTTGCTAAATAACTACAAACAAGTCTAGATTACCCCAAAAACATGACATCATCATTACATCATTACAGGTGTAATCACAATATATATCAATATCATGATATAAAAGTATGTAAAGTGTAATAGAAGATCACTACATCACCCATTATTGTCCTCTGTGCTCTCTCTAAGAAATGAATTAATTAATTAAAACAAAAGCAGAAGTAGCTGATTTTTTTTTTAAATCTTCAATTAACTGATAATTAACTTAAGTAAAGCTGAACTATCAGAATCCACAAATACTCAACTAGTTCATCCCGCATTATTTTACATTTTTTAAAATCTATCATGAGCTGTATTGTCTATTTATACTTGAGAAAAAAGATGAAAATAAAAATAAACCAAGTGGATACATGATGTGCAACACACAACATGTTAGTTATAGCATGCAGAGTGATGGAGACTGGAGGAGAGGAAAAGAGAGGAGAGGATAGGAAATAAGGAGAAGAGAGAAGGAGACAAGTTGTGAAAATAAGGAGAGGAGAAAGGAGAAGAGAGGAAATACAGAGGAGAAGAAAGAAGGAGACAAGTAAAGAAAATTAAGAGAGGATATAAAGAGGAGAGGAAAAGAGAGGAGAGGAGACAAGGAGAGGAGAGGAAAAGAGAGGAGAGGAGACAAGGAGAGGAGAGGAAAAGAGAGGAGAGGAGGATGAAGAAGAGAGGAGAGGAGAGGAAGAGAGGAGGAGTGGAAAGGAAAGAGGAGAGGAGAGGAGAAGAGGGGAGAGGAGAGGAGAGAAGAGAAGAGAGAGGAAAGGAAAGAGGAGAAGAGAAGAGGAGAGAAGAGAAGAAGAGAAGAGGGGAGAGGAGAGGAGAAGAGGAGAGAAGAGAAGAGAAGAGAGAGGTGAAGAGAGAAGAGAAGAGAAGAGAAGAGAAGAGAGGAGATGAGAGAAGAGAAGAGAAGAGAGAAGAGAAGAGAGGAGAGAGGAAAGGAAAGAGGAGAAGAGGAGAGGAGAGAAGAGAAGAAGAGAAGAGGGGAGAGGAGAGGAGAGGAGAAGAGAAGAGGAGAGAAGAGAAGAGGAGAGAAGAGGAGAAGAAAGAAGAGAAGAGGAGAGGAGAGGAGAGGAGAAGAGAAGAGAGAAGAGGAGAGAAGAGAAGAGAGAGGAAAGGAAAGAGGAGAAGAGAAGAGGAGAAGAGGGGAGAGGAGAGGAGAGGAGAGAGGAAAAGAAAGAGGAGAGGAGAAGAGAGAGGAGAAGAGAGAAGAGAAGAGAAGAGAGAAGAGAGAAGAGGAGAGGAGAAGAAAGAGGAGAAGAGGAGAGGAGAGGAGAAGAGAAGAAAGAAGAGGAGAGGAGAAGAAAGAGGAGAAGAGGAGAGGAGAAGAGAAAAGAAGAGAGGAGAAGAGAAGAGGAGAGGAGAGGAGAGAAGAGAAGAGAGAGGAAAGGAAAGAGGAGAAGAGAAGAGGAGAAGAGGGGAGAGGAGAGGAGAGGAGAGAGGAAAAGAAAGAGGAGAGGAGAAGAGAGAGGAGAAGAGAGAAGAGAAGAGAAGAGAGAAGAGAGAAGAGGAGAGGAGAAGAAAGAGGAGAAGAGGAGAGGAGAGGAGAAGAGAAGAAAGAAGAGGAGAGGAGAAGAAAGAGGAGAAGAGGAGAGGAGAAGAGAAAAGAAGAGAGGAGAAGAGAAGAGGAGAGGAGAGGAGAGAAGAGAAGAGAAGAGGAGAGAAGAGAAGAGGAGAGAAGAGAAGAGAAGAGAAGAGAAGAGAGGAAAGAGGAGAAGAGGAGGATGAAGAAGAGAGGAGAGGAGAGAAAAGAGGAGAGGAGAGGAGAGAAGAGAAGAGAGGAAAGAGGAGGAGAGGAGGATGAAGAAGAGAGGAGAGAAAAGAGGAGAGGAGAGGAGAGGAGAGAAAAGAGGAGAGGAGAGGAAGAGAGGAGAGGAGAGGAGAAAAGAGGAGAGGAGAGGAGAGAAGAGGAGAAAAGAGGAGAGGAGAGGAGAGGAGAGGAGGAGTGGAACGGAAAGAGGAGAGGACAGGAGAGGAGAGAAGAGAAGAGAAGAGAAGAGAAGAGAAGAGAAGAGAAGAGAAGAGAAGAGAAGAGAAGAGAAGAGAAGAGAGGAGAGGAGGAGGAAGAAGAGAGGAGGAGTGGAAAGGAAAGAGGAGAGAAGAGGAGAAAAGAGGAGAGAAGAGGAGAGGAAAGGGGAGGGGAGGGGAGAGGAGAAAAGAGGAGAGGAGAGGAGTGGAGTGGAGAGGAGAGGAGTGGAGAGGAGAGGAGAGGAGAGAAAAGAGGAGAAAAGAGGAGAGGAGAGGAGTGGAGAGGAGAGGAGAAGAGGATGAGGAGAGGCGAGGAGAGAAAAGAGGAGAGGAGAGGAGAGAAGAGGAGAAAAGAGGAGAGGAGAGGAGAGGAGAGAAGAGGAGAGGAGAGGAGAGGAGAAGAGGAGAAGAGGAGAGGAGAAGAGGATGAGGAGAGGAGAGGAGAGGAGAGGAGGATGAACTCACCAGCACAGTGTAGATATGCAGACAGCTGTAAACTGGTGAGAAATCCACCAAATCATGAGCTCCTGGAACCTGAACAGAGACACAACATATACATAAAAAGTTTAGTTCATCCTTTATTTCTCTTTATAAACTTCTTTTATACATCATGTCAACTTAAAAGAGAACAAAACACATTAAAACCAGAGAAGAAACATATAACATTGTTAAACAACAAATCTAATGGTGGCCTAAGACTTTTGAACATTACTGTATATAAAGAAAAACACAAAGTAAGGTTTGACACTGTCACCAGTCATTCAAACCTTTCTTTCTTTCTTTCTTTCTTTCTTCTTTTAAATTTCTATTTATCCCTTTGACTAACCATCCCCTCATTCCATTCCTTCCTCCCGTTCCCACATCCTCTGTCTCTCGGAGAACAACACAGTGGGCAATTTACCCATTTTCACACACACACACACACACACACACACACACACACACACACACACACACACACACACACACACACACACACACATATACACGCCCAAAAAAAAGAAAAAGAAAACACAACAAAACATGTGCCCTCTTGCCCTCTGGAAAGTTTTCCTTCTGTAAAAATCATTGGAGGAGAAGCAGCACAATGCCAGCTTTGATTTAACCACACACACACACACACACACACACACACACACACACACACACACACACACACACACACACACACACACACAAAGTCCCGAAAACAATAAGAACAAACAGCGAGTTTTACCACTTGAAAAGCTAGGTGGAGCGAAAGAAGAAGGGATGCAGAAAGAAATAGAATGAGAGTTACAGCTGAAGGAGAATAAAGTTTAGATTAAAGGGCGATAAATTAAAAAATAAATGAGGAGGAGGAGAAAAGGGGGATAGATAAAGGAAAGAGAGACAGAAGATATAGCAGAGAGAGTTGAACATTTGTGGCAAAAGGTGAAGAAGACTTGAAAATAGAGGATAAGAAAAGTGAAGAAATTCAGGTAAATGAAAGAGTAAAGTACAGAAAGCATAGAGGAGCTCACAAAGAAAGAAAAACAAAGAAGAAGAAGAAGAAGAAGAAGAAGAAGAAGAAGAAGAAGAAGAAGAAGAAGAAGAAGAAGAAGAAGAAGAAGAGCACGAAGCGAAGAACAAAGACAGCGAAGAAAATAGGATGAAGACCCACATGGGGGATGAGACTGTAAAATGAAGGGAAGGGGAAGAAGAAAAGGGGGGGGGAGGGTGGGGGCATGGCGTGAGGAGACGGGATGCCGATGGTTGGCATCACCAAAGGCATCGGCGCCAACGCGGTCGTAACCCCTGGCGACCGAGGGGTCAGCGCCTTTTGTTCGAGCCAAGGTCTTCCCGTGAAGAAGGTTGAGTCAAGTTTACAGGACGTACAATAAGAGAGGACGACGGGGACCTTAAAACAGAACGGGGAGCGGCAGGGTGACAAGTTCAGACCTCTCTCTCTCTCTCTCTCTCCCTCTCTCTCTCTCTCTCTCTGAGTGTGAACACGACGGCCCGCGAGGGATGACTCCAAGAGTTCATTGTCGAAAATCCTTTGTGTGTCAAAAGTTTTGTGGTTCAGCGTTGAGACTGTAAACATCGGGCTGATGAACTTTAATAACCTTTTAGCTGACTTTTAGTGACTGTTTAAAATGAAAAATATCTTTAAAAAACAAACTAGAGTACGGCTGCAGCTAACGATTATTTTCATTATCGATTAATTCATTAGATGTTTAATTTGTTTTATGTCGGAAAGTGGTGAGAAATGTCCGTCATGGTCGATCACGTCCTCAGTTAACTATCAAAAAAGACTTAAAGAAACCTGAAAATATTCACATTTAAGAAGCTGAAATTTACGAAAGTTTATTAAATTCACTTAAAAACTATTTTAAAAAGCTTTTTTTCTGAATTAATGAGATATTTTTCCTGTTTTTCTGAATTAATGAGATAATTTTCCTGTTTTTCTGAATTAATGAGATACGTTTTCCTGTTTTTTTGAGTCATTTTTTCCTGTTTTTCTGATTTGACGAGATACCACGTAGCCAGCTTGAATGCATTTAATCTGCATCATCTTGTATCCATGGAGCATGTCTGTCATATCTGTCCAACTGATCCTTTCATATTCATTAACATCGAAATGTCCAGCAGATCTGAACTTTCTGCAAAGTCGACAAACTAACGATAATATCATCTATATGACTTAAAGACAGGAGGATCTCCCAGTGTCTGAAACTCCAAACAAAGTAAAACTGGATTAAACTAAACAAGCGGGCCATTAAATCGAGCTCTCCAAGAAGTGAATGAAAGCATCTGTTGTCTTAAATTATCTCATTAATTCAGAAAAACTGCCTTTTTGATATTTTTTTCAGATTAATGCAATATATGCTTCCGTAGAAACTAGAGAATTTTTCCTTTAAAAAATTAAAAAATAGTAACAAATGAACCCAAATTGGCAATTAATTGTCTCTCAATCCAGTATCTGATTAAACAGCTGATTACTGCAGCTCTAAAAAAGAGACACAACACAAAAAATTAGCTGTAAAATAAACAAAAAAAACAAGCTCCTCGATGTCCTGAGCCGCACGTCACGGTGGAGACGAGCTGGATGAGAAGACGGAGTGACATTTTATTTCCAGTGAAAGACAAAGTGCCTAAACCATGAATCACTCTTCCTTTAGGTCATAAAGCTCCTGTTGATGGAGATTCCAGTGAAAGACAAAGTGCCTAAACCATGAATCACTCTTCCTTTAGGTCATAAAGCTCCTGTTGATGGAGAGGATCGATGATAAAAATTGAAATGTTGGATATTGGATAAAAATGTCATGACTGTCGCTACCTCACTTTAACCCTAAAAGAACATTATATATATATATATGTATTTATGAGTGTAATTAAACTAATCTGAACTGCAGCCCAGTTGGTTATTTATCTATTTATAATTAATTAAACAGCTTTTAACAGGCTGATGGATCAACAGAGCTGCTTCTATACACTTTAAACTGCTAATATAATGAAATATATTGATACAGGTCGAGTAAAAATAAGAAACTTTTCTGCATGATCAAATGAAATGGGTTCAAGTATGCTGCACAATAACAACACTCCCATTAAAGAGTGAGCTTGTGTTTTTAGGAATGCTGGTTTACGTGCACTACGTGCTGCTATGGGTCCAATATTCACGGTGACGTAATCCGAACACAAACTTCCAAAAGAAAAACCTGGCTCGGGTCACACGTGGGGGCCAACCCTAATGACATCTGACTATTGGACAGAGGGAACGTTTAAAGAGCTGAGGTGATTTTGTATGGAAAGGAAAGGAAAGGCGAGTAAAGGAAAAGAAGAAGAAGTAGAGGGAGAGAGAGAGAAGGAAAAAAAAGGGAAAAAGGGCAGACGAGGAGAGCCAAGGGCAAGAAGGGACACATGGAAGAGATGAAAGGAGACAAGAATTGGGAAAAACAACAAAGAAAAAAAACAGCGACAGGAAGCGAGTAAAGATGAGGCCACACTGGAGGATTATCGGGCTTCAAAGCGGTTTCGACCGTTGCCGACAATCACAAGGGGGAACTATAGTCTAAAGGTTTTGGTGAGGGACTGCAAAGATTTGGGAGTTTTGAAAAGGTTTCAAATTCAATTTCAGCCACTTGGGGACAGATCTGGGCAACATCTGTGTGCCAGGATGATGATTTCAGACCTCGAAGACAGATGGATAAAGAATGAAGTGAAAGGAGACAATTAAAAAAGTGTTTGATTGTGTTTGTGTGTGGATTGAGTCTCACTTCTTCATCTTCATCCTCTTCATCCTCCACATCCAGAATGCCCGAGTCCTGTTCGGACGCCGGACTGTCACCTTGTCCGTCGCTCCGCTGCTGATGCGTCGCCGCCGCCAACGCCAACGCCGCCAGCACCTCTTTCCTGGGGCGTCGACCAATCAGGGCCCTCTGCTGCGTGGAGACGGAGCTGTCCAACGAGCGCTGCACCTGGGCCTGAAGCAGAAAGAAGAAGAAGAGGTCAAATTCAACACTTTCGGGGTGGAGAGGGATTAAACATTCCTTCTTTTTAACCTGCTTTGTTTGCTTCGACTTCAGTTATTTCCAACATTTCCCAGAACGCTTGTCAAACACCAGAGGAGGAAAAGAGGAACTTGTTGCATTTCATTTTTCTGGCTGGACTTCAGAGCACAGTAGAAGCGCTCTTTGATTTAAAAAAAAGAAGAAAAAAAAGAAAAGGGGGTCTGACACCAAAAGCAGATGTTAACCGATAACACTAATAACCATTTCCGCAATCAAACTCAAATCGTACACTGCTCCTGCTAATATATAATAATACAGGAGACGAGACGGAGAAAGAAATAACACAGCTTTCAGCTTACAGACTCATGAGAAAACAATGTGTCAATCCTCTTAGGAAGGTGACAGAAAAAAGGCTCAATTCTTCTCCTTTTTGACAACTTTTTGGGAGAAAAGCTTAAAAATTTGCAGCTGGTGTAATGAGGTCACTAGTTGGGAGACCTTTGAGCCACTGCTTGCCACTCCTTGTCCCATGAAAATACCCTTGGAAATGGCCTATAAAAAAAAAAAAAAGAAGTGATTTACCTAAGAACCTAAGAATACACCAGAGGGAAAAATAGCAAGACAGGAAGGGAAGAGCAGGAAGGATGAAGAGTCAATGAAACCTAAAACAAAGCACATAAAATTAGTGCTGAGGACTTGAAAGCGGACGCAGACCTGGACTTTAATGTTTGATCTATGATCCTTCGCTTAAAGTCAAGACTTTAAATTTAGCTGAAGAGTCTTGAGAGTGATATGTTGACGCAGAGTTTTGAATAAAAGCAAAATTTACAGACCCCTAAAAACAACATAAACCCGACGTCTATTTTTACACACGGCTGTTATGTCGCATACATTTCTCTACGGTTAAAATAGGCACATTTGCGCCGTTGCCAGAATAAACAGACGGAGAAAAAAAAAAAAAGGTGCGGCGCAAAGAAAGAAGGAAATGGAAAGATCTTCCACAGAACAATGTGCCATGTGCAGTGTAATATCTGATGCAACCTGTGTCCTGTCTATGTCGCCCCGTTGAGGAAAACAGGTATTGCGGGAAATGATGGCATTCTCCCTCGGCGGCAGCGCTGGGTCGGGGAATACTAAAAATAAAAAATAATAACTTAACAGGAAAGGTTCGCTAGAAATTTATGGAAGCTTGTATCCAAAACAAAACCAGGTCACGTCCTGATAGAGACGGCCAAGCCTGCCTCCAAATATTATCTGCAGGAAAGCCCTTTTCTTTGTTGTTGTTATTATTATTAATGCACTTAAACTTTAACATAATGTGATTTAACACTTGTGAAGGAAATATTTGTGATGTGCAGCCGTCTGAACGAGGCTGGCCGACTTTTATGGGAACTAAGGTCAAGTGGAGACAGTCCGCAAGTCTCAAGGTAACTTAAGGCAAAGCAGCTTTATTTATATAGTGCATTTCATACTGATGGGGAAACTCAATGTGCTTTACATAAAGACAAACATATGACAGTAAGAATTAGAAGCATAAAAACATACAATGAAAAAGAACCCGATTATAACAAAAATAAAACAAAGTACAGAAAATATGAAGCTAAACTAAAATAGAGCATGAAATATGAGAGTGCAGCATTAAATATTTAACGATTTGCATTAAAATCATTAAGACGACATACAGTGCAAATGAAAGATTAAAGTGCTTTAAAAGAGCTTAATCATAAGCACATGAAAAGAGAAATGTTTTTAACCTAGATTTTAAAATGTTCACAGTTAACGTAGTCAAAGTAAGGTGTGTTGTTTATAGTTCAATAATCAATAAAGGTGTAGGTGTGTAAAGAATAACCTTATTTATAATCATAATAATAATGATAATACACTTTATTTCTATAGCACCTTTCCAAACCGAGGTTACCACGGTGCTTCACATAATCCAATACATAACATTACGAAAAAACACAATAAAAACAATGGTGGAGCAAAGATGTATGAAACAAATATGAAATTAACACTTAAAACAGTTAAAAACCAATTATACTATATTACAGACATAACAGTCCGTACAAATGGGCCTTTTTATGAGACAGTGACTCAGCTGGACCTCAGAGTTACGTTAACTTGGAGGCAGCAAATGTAAGGATTTCGTGAAGAGTTTAAATACTTTGGTCTGGAGGTAGACGGCAGATTAAAGTGGCATTGTTCCGTGTTTTTCACGTGTTCTGTAAATGTTCCTTTAGGGTAAAACCAGCTCCGGCTAATTCCTCGACAACGCCAACATCTAAAGAATGAAAATGGCGTTTTCGTTGATTTTGTTTCGAAGCCTTCTTCTTCAACGGCATCGCCACCAAAACATTTCTGTGGGAAAACCTTGTTATGGGGGAGTTGGGGGAAAACCCTCTGAGATCTAAGTGAGTGCATCTTTCCATCCACACCCAGATCCGGCCTCCTCTTTTAAAAAGTCTCCTTGAATGCAGCGGCTTCCTTTGCTTGCCCCGGCGCCAGCACGTAGGCTACCCCCCTCGTGCGCTTAAATCTGTCGATGAGGACGTCAATAAATACGTCAGGGACTTCGGGTGCCTCGATTTCAGCCATTAATGACAACAGTAATGAGAAAAACTGGTGTGCAAACCCGGAAGAACACAATATCAGTGATGTTGGAAGAACACAATGCCATCTTTGATCTAATGCCCACACACATGCACTCGCACATACACATAGCAGACTAATGAGTCATATAAAGACAATAAGTACAAACAAAATCAGTGGAAAGTCTCATTCTTCTGCATAAAAGGTTACGGGGAGGCGAGCGGGGACGCGAATGTGCCAAGCTGTGCCCTCTCGTCTAAAGAAAGAAGAATAGGTAACAAAACAATCTCTAAAAATACTCTAAAACCGAAGAGTCTTTCCACTAAATTCTTCGACTCTCAAATCAACCGAAAACTCCTTCAAAGACGTTTAAGACCGAAGGAATGACGGAATAATCTACGGTAAAAAAGCAAAGACCTCAAAAAAAAAACCCGAAGTGAAGAGTCTTGTTTTTTTTGTCGGCATGACATTCCTTTCAAATCTTTCACACGGCCCCAAACATACAAATTTACATAACTGGACCCTCTAAAGACGGCGACACACGTGAAAGACGGACATAAGAGAAAAACTGAAAGACACAGAAATTGATCTTTCCAAACGGACGTCAGCACCTACGTCAAATAATCCCCACTTGGTGGCTGATTTCGGCTCTGGCATTCTTCAGCGAGTCAATGTGTGTGTCTCGAGCATCCACTACCAAACTGCACACACACACACACACACAAACACACTCCACCGTTAATTCTTACCTGTCGCACAATACCGAGTCCTATTGCCAGCCAAAGCCTTTTTAACCCTGTCCTTTTGTTGGTGTGTTTTTCTTCGGGGGTGGCATTCGGTGTGGCACTCGAAAGCTCAAGAGTGGGAATGTGCGTCACCTCTTGCGTAGAAACCCGCATGAGAATGGGGGGCGAATAGAGGGGGGACGACATGGGAAAAAGAAGAAGTGGAAAAGGGAATGAAGTGGAAGACAAAGACGACACAAGTGTATGGAAAGAAGGGTATTGGTGAAAAGAAGGTAGTAAGGAAGGAAAGGATGAAAACTGCCCGAGAGGTAGTGAGAACAAAGCTGCAAGGGTAAAAAAAAGGCGAGATAAAAAAGGTACTTCATTCGTCACACATACATTTGTACAGTGACAGTCTCTGCATCATTTAAAAAAAGGACACAAACCAAATTCAGCTGTACGATATATACAATACAGCATTAACCGTTGTGTCGTCCTCCCGGGTCAAATTGACCCCGTCTGTTTTGACTGTTCCTTCTTTCCTCCCTTCCTTCCTTCCATCTGTCCTTTCTCCCTCCCTCCTTCTCTCTTTCTTTCCTTCCTCTCTCTTTCTACCCTCCATCCCCCTTCCTTCTTTCCTTCCTTCCTCCATCCTTCTTTCTTTCATTCCCTCCGTCCTTCCTTCCTCCCTCCGTCCTTCTTTCCTTCCTTCCTTCCTTCCTCCCTCCTTCTTTCTCTCTTTCCTCCCACCTACCTTCCACCCTTCCATCTGTGCCACACACTACAAACCGTTCTGTACTGTGTCAATATTTTTTTTAATGATCCAACATTGCACTGCGGAAAACACCGCAAGGCAGTGCCGAGTTAAGTATGTGCTTCAAGGGGGCCGTTCGCAGTCTCCTCTTTGCATCTGCGGCTCGGGCGTGGATTCTGACAAAAATTACAAGTGAAAGAGCAAAGTCGCCAGTGATCTCTCCGATGACAAGCGGTTTCAACTGGCTGTTTATTGTGGGGGGGGGGGGGGGGAGACCGGCGTCCACGCTACTTTCTGAAGAGGGAATTGAGGTTTTTACACACTGACACTGAATACATCGTGATGTTTGCAGTTTTGAAAGACTTTTTGGGAAACAAACACATTTAACATTACCTTACATACAAAAGTAATTATTGCAGACAATACATTTCATAGTGTTTTTCAAAACAACTTGTACCACTAATTAAAAAAACAAATGTGGAGACATTTAACAAGCTGAATGTTCTGTTTTCAAAAAGATGATACAGGCCAAACTATATAAAATAACATTATATCAGACGTTTATTTAAATATTTAAACACTTTTTTAATATGGTAGAATATAGATGTCTAAGAGCGATCAATGGTGGTATTAGTATCAGTTCCTGTATGTGTAAAAACCTGTATGTGATTTTATATTTATTGTAACCCACCCTCCATCCCCCTTCTTTCTTTCCTTCCTTCCGTCCTTCCTTCCTCCCTCCATCCTTCTTTCATTCCCTCCATCCTTCCTTCCTCCCTCCGTCCTTCTTTCCTTCATTCCTTCCCCCCTTCCGTCCTTCTTTCCTTCCTCCCACCTACCTTCCTCCCTGCTTCTTTCCTTCCTTCCTTCCTCCCTCCATCCTTCTTTCATTCCCTTCTTCCTTCCTTCCTCCCTCCATCCTTCTTTCCTTCATTCCTTCCTCCCTCCGTCCTTCTTTCCTTCCTCCCACCTACCTTCTTCTCTCTTTCTTTCCTCCCACCTACCTTCCTTCTTTCCTCTGTCCTTCTTTCCTTCCTTCCTCCCCCTAGCTTCCTCTTTTCCTTTCTCCTCTCCTACCTATCAATCCTGGTATTAGTATCAGTTCCTGTATGTATAAAAACTGATCCAGTTCTGATTTTTTTTTAATATTTATTGTAACCCATTGACCTCTGGGTAGCATGGAAAACAAAAATGCCCCGTTTTACGATGCAGAAGCCACCAGTTTCAATAAACGACAGTGAGCAACAGCAAGCAATAAAAAAAAGGGGGAGCCACTTTAAAAAAAAAAAGCCTCGAAATATTTCTGTGAGTCAGAAAAACTACGTTTGAACTCGGTATTTTTGTTCCTACTGAGGATGTAGAGATGCTGATGTTCACCGACACTCTATAAAAACACCAAATAAAATATCACAGCTAACTTTAAAGGAAAAGCAGTTATGCACGATATGGTTTCTTCACAGAATTTAAGACTTTTGGGGGAAATACACAGATTCCTCTTTTTCTGGCCGAGGCTAAGATGAGAAGATCGATACCACTCCCGTATTTGTCATGTTATTATCATTATGGTTTATTTAATATGGACAGATACAATATACATAGACAAGCTGAAACAGATGGCCAATGCAAGTATCGCAGTGTTCGTAGCTCTTATTACCAACACGTGTCCCTAGAAGAGCTTTTTGTGGAAGTAGGAGATTCTTCACTAAATAAACTAAACATCTAATAATGTTTACTCTTGCCATACAGCCATGCACTAAGCACTCTGCAGCACGTTTAATACTTTTATATTCATTAACATTTAGCCACAACTAATTTCGTTGTATTCTCATGCAATGACAATTGACAATTGACCCCGTCTGTTTTGACTGTTCCTTCTTTCCTCCCTTCCTTCCTTCCTTCCGTCTGTCCTTTCTCCCTCCTTCTCTCTTTCTTTCCTTCCTCTCTCTTTCCACCCTCCATCCCCCTTCCTTCTTTCCTTCCTCCCTCCCTCCATCCTTCTTTCATTCCCTCCTTCCTTCCTTCCTTCCTCTCTCCTTCTCTCTTTCTTTCGTCCGTCCTACCTTCCTCCCTTCCTTCTTTCCTCTGTCCTTCTTTCCTCCCCCTAGCTTCCTCCTTTCCTTTCTCCCTCCTACCTTCCTTCCTTCTTTCCTCCCTCCCACCTTCCTTCCCTCCTTCCTTCCTTCCTCCCACTCTCCTTTCCATCTTTCTTCCTTCTTTCCTCCCTCCCTCCCTCCCTTCTTCCTCCCTTCCTTCCTTCCTTCCTCCTTTCCTTCCTTCTTCCTCCCTTCCTTCCTTGACTCGAGGACAACAGGAGGGTTAAAAGATGATAAGCAACGTAAAACATGGTGAACGTATTAAATATGAGGCTATTAGCTTAGCACAAAATCAGCAAACAAGTAAGAACAACAAACTTTGGCTTTATCCAAAAGTAACACAATCTGCCTACCAGAACGTCTCACCCTCACTAATTAAAAACATTATATTGTTTGTTTCATTTGTACAAAAACCAAAGTGGAAAAAAAAGGAAAAGTTGTGATTCTACAGCCTCCTTAAAATCTTGTTTTGTCCATTGAGAACAAAATGAGTTTTGGTGGTATTGGAGAACAGCCAGCCTCAATCCTCTTTCACTTTGACTCAACATGTGTCCGTAAGCGACAATACAACAAAAACTAAATTACCAAAAAACTTAACATTGACGGCTTCGGAAGAATCTCTTTGTTGTCACGAAACAAGTAAAATGAAATTGGGGAATAAACTCTCGAATTCAGAGCGATTTAAAAACAAAACAGTAAGTAAGTAAGAAGGTTTAGTATAAAGTTAAGCTAAAAGTAAATAAAAAGGTATAAAAGTACTGTAAGAATAACTATGCTATATAAAAATCTTATAAAAATTTACACTATGGAATATTTCCCAGTCGACCCGTATGCTGAATGTTAATACATTTACACTATGGACTAGTTTGAATGGATATTTCTTGACGTCAAACATGCGAAATCATGTGTATTATACTTAATCAAACCATGACAGAAAGTTCAGTTTATTTTGGTAAACCTGGAAGAAATTAAGTAAAGAAAAAAGTTTTATAAAGAATGGTTCTGCGTCCGCACAGAGGCACAAAAGTGGAATTGGCACAGTGTCAAAAACAGCGTAATTATCCCAGCAGGACTGTAAGTACAACTAGTTTGGGGACAGCGATGACCAGTCAGTGTGAATTATATCAGTGAACGCTTCGTTAGCGTGCACCGTACAGCTGGATTATGGAGTAAAAAAATAAATATCAATCAAACTCTGTGCAGAAAAATAGTCCATATTAAATGACTCCGATCAGAATCGGGGGGCAGAAACCTGACTGGGGCATCCTTACAATAGATCACTTTTTGGCAGGCAGACCTCCGAGCCAGAAATAATGGTGTCCGATGTCGGTGAACTGTGGAGCATTATTCAGTAGACAACACACACACACACACACACACACACACACACACACACACACACACACACACACACACACACACACACACACACACACACACACACACACACACACACGCTGAGTGACTGACACACCGACCCATAACAGTCTATTTTCGTTTTCCGTGTGATGGTTCAATACACCGACCCAGCGTGTGCCCTCCGCCACCCTCGCTGCATGCGCACGCACGTGTGTGTTCAGTAACTAGATACAGGTAATCAATCTTCTTCCACTTCACAGACGCAACAATCTGTTTCCCATTAGTGTGTGTGTGTGTGTGTGTGTGTGTGTGTGTAAAACTACCGAATACACAGCAGAAGCTCTGAACTTGTCCTTTGCTGTGAGTGAGTGAAAGCAAAAGAAAAAAGAGAAAGAAGAAGAAAAAAAAAAAACAGGAGCAAAGAGAATGAAGGAGGTGGATGGAAAGATGAGGAGATGGAAAGTGTGAAAGGTAGAGTAAGAGATGGACATTGAGAGAGTGGTGAGGTGAGGTGGGAGCGGAGGAGGGGAAGGGAAGGGAGAGGGGGAGTGATGTGACAGAGCAAGAGAGAAAGATGGAAATGTCAGCGGAGAGTTGTGAAAGAATGACAAAGACATTTTAAAATGATTCTGGTTTAAGATTCCTCCACTTTTTTTCCCCCTTTCATCCTTCGACTGTATCTTGTCCCCATCTTATCCTCATCCATGTTTTTTCATTCCTTAGGTCTCCTCTTGTGGGACTTTTGGCTTCTGTGATAAAATGAAATACGATCCAGGAAAGTGGTTTATAGGACTATTAGGGGAGATTGTATCAATTGCATTGACAAATTGTTTTATTCTCTGTAACATGAACGGTTAAATCTACTTTTCTCATCATATCTATCAGGAATGTGCACCTGCATGTATCTGACATCGAGGCAAAAGTTGTGCTAGGTTCAATTTTTTTTGCAAGTGCACCACGTGTTCTTTTGCGGGAAGTGTCAGAAAAGAAGACTGTCAATGTGTCTCAAATCACTTCTGTAAGTACACTGTGTACACTATGTGCTTACTGTGTAGTGGATCAATTTCAACAGGTTAGTGTTGCTGGAAATGATGAATAGCTAGTTTGCGTTATCCTTCGTGGCTAAATTAACACTATAAACCTAAACCCAGTATAGTGGTGCTTAGTGTAAAAAAAGACATGTATACTGTGGCGATGTTCACCGTCAGTTACAAAAGAGAAATGTGCAGAAGGAGCCAATAAAACCGAGACATCCAACATAATAACTTAAGAGTAAAGAAATACAGATACATATGCATGATACATGATGCTGCATTACTTAAGTGATCCAGAAAGAAGATCATAGTTAATTTTTTACTGTTTTAGACTGGTGGTGTATTTAATATGAACTGGTAGAATATCTAATGATGATAATTACAGACTGCTAAATTAACCCAATAAACCTACTGATGGCTTTATATGTGACAACAGTATAGTGGAGCTAAGTGTAATGCATGTATAATGTGGTGATGGTCACCGTAGTTACAACGTCCTCGGCCGTCATTTCCAGTTTGAAAAGTGATCCCTCCCCTTCTACGAAGCCAAGATGTTGACCATTCAAGGCGAGAAGTGTCCATAGTTTTTGACTGTTTTAAGTGCACCATCCAGGTTCTTACAGTGCTGCATTTTCTCCTCATACTTCTCAGTGTGAACGCACTTATGCACTCAAAATATATAAGAAGTGTAAGTACAGAAGAAGAGATTTGAGACACAGCGGAGGTAAAAGTGGAGCTGTGAAGCCTTTTTTTTCTCCCAAGACCTCGTCTCTGATTTGGTTTTAACTATTTCAATGCCTCTGTAAACTTTCCTGCCACCAATTTCATATTATTCCACCGATCTAGGGCTGAAATATATAAGATACCAGCCTGATAAGTGATGGCCTGATGACCTGACAGATGTAGACCATGTCAGAATGATTTCATCTTCTCCACATCGTGCGCCCTGTTGTTGACCAATAGAGCAAAACTGTAAACACACTGAAAGCAAATAGAAAGAATGATGTTGGCGCTGCTCGTGTTGCTAGGTGGAGCTGTGAAACACAGGGCGGCTTCACGGCGCTATGGCAACCAGACAGCCGTGATCACACACACACACACAGACACCGCTTCGGGTTCATGATGACTTTGTTTGTTTACGTTCTTGCTCCTGGAAGTTGGTCCCTGGCACCCTTTTTCCGATGACATCACTCAGATTGTGAGAGACGGCGGGCCGTGATTGGCCGGATACAAAACACGTCTCTCGGCCAAATCATGACAAGAATTTATGAGTCTGTCGTCTGAACCTGGTGTTAGGTTGTGTTGTTTTTCCATTCTCTCTATCTTCCTCCTCCTCTTCACTCATCCCTCTTAATCACTTTTCCTTCATCTTCTTCTCCTCCTCTTTCTGTTTCACTGTCGTCCTTCATCACTTCTTTTCACCTAGTCCACTTTTCTTTTTTTTGCCTTCTCTTCTTTAGATATGCTCAGTTTCTTTCACCTCTTCATCTCCTTCTCTTCTTCCCTTTATCACTTTACTCTCCCTCACATTATTTTCCCCCTTTACATCTCCTTCTCTCCCATTCTTTCCTCCTCCATCATCATCCCTCTGGCATCTCTTCCTCTTCTTCATCTCTTCCTCATTCTCTCCTTTTTCCAACTATCATCCTCCTTGCCCTTCCCCCCATTGATCCTCCTCTTCTTCTTCTTCTTCTTCTACCTTCTCTCCCACTTCCCTTCTCATCCCTCTTCCTCCTCCTCCTCCTCTTCTCCAGGCATATGGCAGCAGACAATAGCTCCATTGTAAGCCCTTCGCTCTCCTTCGTCTCCTCCCTCCCTCTATCCCCTCCTCCCTCCCTCCTCCTCCTCTTCTTTCCCCAGATCTATTTATTTTCACATCCTTGGTCAAGGGAGCTGTAACGACGGCTGGGTACAGAGAGTTAGAGCTAATTTGGAACAGAGCACACCAGAGAGACACACTGTCTGAGAGAGAAAGAGATGGAGAGACAAAATGAGGAGAGAGATAGAGAGAGAAAGGGGGGGAATGGTTGAAAGAGGGACAAAAGGAAAGAAGAAGAACTTTCAATTTGTACATTCGTTCTCACACACACACACACACACACACAGGGCTTCTGATTGAGTGCGAGCAGTCAAAGCCAAACATTTGATACAACAGCATAATCCCAGTATCAGTATCAGGACTGCTGGACCGCTGGGGCTTCCATAATCTCCCTTGTAATTAGTGGTTAGAGGAGTTAGCGGTTAGCTTCTTCAGTGACTGCAAGTGGATTTTCTACGCCAGTGATTCTCAAATTGCGGTCCGAGAACCCCCCACCTAAGGGTCACTGAGGGGTTTTCTGAAAAGGGGAAGGGGGGGTGGGGGCTGCAGACGAAAATGAACATCTGAGTGAGAGTGCAGATGTGGAATGATACGTTTAAAACCCACCACCTGAGTTTTAAAATCTTCTGCCTGTTATTGGTCAGCGGTGAAGTTTAGCTCCAGAGGAGGTTCGGTGCTCTTTGGCAAAGACGGCAAAAAGTCTCTGAATGCTACCGGACACAAAAGTGCCAAAAAAGCTCAGTAGAGTCAGCTGTGATTGCTGCCTAACACATCACTGAAAAATCTCCCATCCTGTAGGTGTTCAATTTAACATCTACGGCATATAAAAACCCAAAATCCAATCATTAATTTCTCCTTTAATGTGTCACCTGCTGTACAATGTGTCCTGTTTAACTGCAGACATGAGTGGGAACACCTTTAAAACCACCGAGTCAACCAGCAGACAGCAACGTATTGGATCAACAGCAAGAAATGATCCTCTAGTGACATCTAGAGGACAAGAAAGCACATTAATCTAAATCCCATTCTAGTTTTTTTTTCCCCTAAAAGTGTTCACCTGGTGTGCAGCTATGCTGTGAGATATTTGTTGAAACTTGATAACTTCTCCAAAGAATGTATCTTAATCCCTGAACATCCCTGTCAGCAAAATACAGAAATTGGCTCAACTGGGAGCTTTGAATAAAGTGATGCTTTACTGACTCTCAAAAAGTATTTTCCAGGGGATTAGGACTTAAATCCTGAGTCTCCTCAGTATTTTTCACTGTTTTCTGATGTTTTATAGACCAAACTCTTAATAGATTAACTGAGATAATTACCAGATTAATCGATAATCGAGAACTCAGTGCAGGGAAAACTCCACTTAACCTAAAATATGTTTGAAATTGGAGCAAATACAAGGTCCTACTGTAGTATTAAATGAAATTATTTCATTTGAGATTACATTTTTGGATATTTTTTGCATTTCTTTGATACTGTGTGAGAGCAGCAGGCAGGAAATGTAGGTAGAAAGAGTCTGACAGAGTGCAACAAAAGTCGGAAAAGTGTGATTATGAGGTGTACGTCTTAGACCATCAGGACAATGAGATGTTTTAATTGCTAAATGTCAAAATCTACATTTATTATAAGAGGCTGTCTTGATTAGAATATAGCACACAACCAACCACGCTGCCACTTTTCTCCTGAGTCTCCATCCGCTCATCCGTCAGTCCCTCAACCGGTCCTTCCTCATTCCCATCCCACCCCTTCATCCTGCATGTCCGTTGAACAACATTCCCGAAATAATGGAGGCGCACAAATAAACAAAAGAGGCCCCTAACTTTGAGCTATGGACACAAAACACACACACACTCATATATGGAACTTCCTCGGCCTTGGACGACAGAAACAAAACAGCGAGGTAAGTGCTGAAAAGTGAGGTTTCTATATATATATATATGAGTATGAGTGTGAGTGTGTGTGTGTGTGTGTGTGTGTGTGTGTGTGTGTGTGTGTGTGTGTTCATTGACGAGCATGCATGCTTGTTTACTGGCAGTGGAACCACAGAGTAAAGTGTACACACACACACACACACACACACACACACACACACACACACACACACACACACACACACACACACACACACACACACACACAGAGGCTGCTTCTGATTAACTGACACAGAGAGAAAGACAAGATGGAGAACAAAAAACCAATTGTGGTACAAGACACACCAGTAACACACACACAAACATACACACACACAGAGTCCTTATCAACAAATACACACTCACATACACACTCACATACACACTTCTAGATTTAATTAATGAAAGATGAACTATTATGAACATGAGGAAACTGAGGAGAAACAAAGCCAAACATTTATAAATCATCCCATGACAATAATTTGACGGTTTATCTTCAACCGGCTGATTAAAAGATGATTCTCAGTGCGCTCAGTTCCCCCCGAAACAAGGAGCATCTTCATTTCAGAAGAATCTAAAGCAATGTTTTCCTACTTTTGTGTTTAAATTTCATTGTACATTTCCTCATCGTGGAACTAATAAAGGAATATTGTATCTTTACAGTACATGTCTGACACCATAGGATGTTTGAGGAAGAGGTTGTGCGTGGGTTCATGTCAATCAATCTTTATTTGTATAGCGCCAAATCACAACAAAGTTATCTCAAGGCACTTTACACATAGAGCAGGTTCTAGACCGTACTCTTCAGGTTTTCATTTTAAAGAGACCCAACATTCCCATTCCCATGTGTCTCCTATCTTGACCAAAACATGTCACAGTTTTAATTTATATTCAAACACTCTGGTTTCAGCTTCTCTAATGTGAGAATCTGTTGCTTTTCTATGTCTAATATTACGTTAAACTGACTATTTTGGGGGTTTCTACTGTTTGGACAAGACATTGGACCTTTAATTGATGATGTAAGGTAGACTAAATACTTAATCAATTAAGAAAGATGATCCTTAGCTGCAGTCTTACATTCTGGGAAAACACTTTTCCCAGGATGTGAAAGAGGTTAAGTTGAAAGTTGTGATGACAAGCACATTTTAAGCGAAGGCAACATGTGCTTCATTTCTGCTTTTGTTTATTTCTTCTTTGTTTTTGTGGAACAGCTTGTCATGTGTTGGGAAGTAGGATTATCGTGGGAAAGACATCTCTGGCATGAATACTGACGTTGACTACTATATTGATGGTATACGTCAATAGATTAGTACCAAACCTAGTAAACTGTTTGGTAGACTACAACATTTCACAAGAACCTTAAAAACCAAATGTTTGTGTACCTGTTTGATGGCCGTCTCTCCGATCTTGTCCGAGTGTTTCCGAATACTCTCCAAAAAGTCTCTCAGCTGCGTCATGGCCGTGTCGCGGATCTGCGTCCTCAGTTTGGGGATGTTTTCTGCCATGATGGAGCAGAAGCGGTACTGACCCGCCCTGGGAAGACACGTGTGCTCCAGCTGCTCCAGTGTCCGCAACGCAGGGTAGTACCTTAAAAAACACACACATGCAAGTACACAGCATTTTAAAAGGGGGGGCATTGATTTCTAACGTGCTTGAACTTGAGGTTAAAAATCAAACTTTTGATATTGTTTCATTGTTCACAGCCAGCCTCGCTGCCTTCGCACGACTAATAATAACCATCATCGGACTGCCAACTGAACCTGTGAGATTCTGGTTATAGGAGGAGATTCTTTGAAAAACTTTAAGAACAATGTCCTGGCTGTCAGATGGACGACCAGGAGCCAGAATAAAACACATAATCACACAGAAACAAATCTGCAAGCACATGCACACACACAGAAATACACTCGGATACGCTTCAGGGATCTTTGGCAATACAATATTCTGCAAACACTTCAGTCCACTGCATCTCTCTCTCTCTCTCTCTCTCACTCTCACACACACTTTCTCTCTCTAGGAGCAGCCGGCGTTGGCTGACCTCTCGCTGCTCTCTGTGAGCCAAGCAGCCCGCAGGACAGAGAGAAGTAGAAAAACACACAAACAAAACGACAAATTTATGACCAACCAGACTCCAGTCTACAGGTCAGAATGAGGGCAGGGAGGGAAACGGAGAGAGAGAGACAGATAGAGAGAAGTAGTTTGTATTTCTAATCTTTGTGCTGTGGCGCCATCTAGTGGCCATATAGTAGAAATGGTCATTTTACCGTATATCACAATTAATCATTAATAGGGTGTTATCATTAGGTTTTATGAATTACAAATAAATACACAACATCCAAATATCAACAAACATATCAAATACAATATAGTAAGAGGCTTTCTTTTTAAATATCAATAAACATTATAATATGTTTGAAAGTGATGTAATTTCCCCAGGAGCCCTTCAAATATCTTGTTTTCTTCGACCAATAGTCCAAAACCCAAAGATATCCAGTTTATTGTGATAAAAATAGAGAAAAAAAAAACATCATATTTGAAAAGATGAAACAGGAAGATTTTTGGTGTTTTTTGCTTTTTTGACAATTAATTGGTTATTAAAAATCAACTAATCTCCGAAATCTACTGTAAATCTTCTATTTGATCAATAGAAGCTGCATTACATGTATAATATTATCAATGGGCACATTCCTTAATATTTGACATCTCAGATAACGATGGTCCATACTACCTATAGTACATAACTATAATACCAGGGGCAGTATTACAGTGTTCCTGTAAAGTGCTTTGAGTGAATAATGAGGCCAGAAGTTGTTGTTTTTAATACAATGTCATATTGCAGAAAAGCCTCCTGCTACACATCAAATCTTTAAATATGAAAAGAGTTTAGAAAAAGTCAGGTTAGGGTAAAAATTATACAGTGATAGTTGCAATGAAATAGTTTGTTTTGGTTGTTATCGTCTTTCTGATGTGAGTTATTTCTATTTTATCGTAAATTGAGTTGGTGTTATTTGGTCTTTTAGGAATGTGTTTTGTTTGGGGTTTTTTTTTTTAATAACTTTTTCTGTTGTCTTTGTCTTCTAACATCTTGGAACCATGTTGGATATAAGTGTTTTCACTTTTACATTCTCTGTGTCTGATAAACCATAGATAAAAATCAACCAAATCATTTCAAAATGTAAAATGCAATACTTGTTTTGTCCTTAAACCAGTTCTGCACACCATTAAACACATTTCATCCACTGCAAAACTTCAAAAACACAATTTGCCAGACATTAAAACCAATGCATCACATTTCTTTGAAGAGTTGTCATCACTTATTGTTATGTTTTCTTCGGGAAGACACTTCAAATATCCCTCATTCTGTCAATCGAATGTTGCGAAAAGTAGATGACATGTGTTTTACAGCTGGTTTTGTGACAGTTTGTTACAGATTTGTATCAAATGTTGTGTAATACAGTACCGATGTTCCCTCTGTGCTTATCTAATGGTGCTCTAAACTCTTTAAAGTAGTGTGTTTAGAGCATATATTGCAAGATATATGTTTTAAATGGAAGGTGTGTGTGTGGTTTGATGGCAGTATACCAGTACAGTAGGTGTGTGTCAGGTCGTGGCATGTGTCGAAAAGATTTTGTTTGATTTAGATTTTATTCGGCACGAAGGCATTGGTACCAAAAGAGTAAACACACCTTCTAGAAACCTGCGTGTCTTGGTGTGTTTACCCCTCTGATAGCAGTGCTTCATGCTGAGGTTTAGCCAAAAGTTAAAGCAGTTGTTTATTTTACGAAATGTGTGTAAACAATGGAGAAAAACTGAAGAAAATGAGACCATAGTTAAGACAACTGCGACAGCCTCTCTACAATTTAGTCCTGAGGTTCTTTCCAGTTACGATATCACCCGTTAAACCTGTTGCTTGGTGTCATAAAGACGTTTCTTTTATAAATATAATCAGCTCATTCTCTTCTGTCTCTTTGAGTGTGTTGTATAGTCGTTATATGTCCAGGAAACTTCTCTTTAAATCAGACCAAGTGTTGTACTCCCAAGTAGAACCAATTGTCTACGTCCGTCTAAAAAGTAAAAAAGTTGTTCTATACTACAAGCGATGCTGGAGCTTTGACCTTTTTAAACACAGTCAATCCCTTAAATGTGACTTTGCAGGTAATGGGTCAAGATCAGGACTCATGGTTGTTCGCTTGCAAGCCTCAGTCAGTTATATCTGCATTTCATCCACAAGATGTCACAGTTTTGACATTCAAACTGAAGATGTGTGAATTTAGGAAAAAGTGTGATGAAGAAGAAGACACTAAAAACAGAATCACTGACTTACCTTTTCTGCCTCATTTGCTCCTGAAGTTTGCTGTACATCTCCAGGACTGAAGGAAGCAAAAAGACAAGAGAGCAGTCAGGTACAATGACAACAAAACTATCTCCCAGGAAATTGATTAACGTCCCCAACACATTTCTTCTGAAAATACCTTAAATAATTTAAAGCCTAGACTATTGCTGACAGAAACACAACATTTCATTTGCTTCTTTCTACATAAGTTAATCAATCAAATGAAATAAGAAGAAAGAAAGTCTCATTTAAACCCAGAGGTATTGCAGACTGGGGTTGTGTGTATGATTTACCTGGTAGGCAGTGCGAAAGTTTGTCTATGGTTGTCGCAATGTTTCTCTGCTGTACTCGACACTGTTTCAGCTCCTCCATAGAGTTCATGAGCTGAAGGGAGGAGAAGGAGAAAGGAGGAGAAAGTTAAGGAGTCTCCACAGACTTCAAGTCCTGATTGGACAACGTTCATATCTGCGAGTCAACTTACGTCTTTGCCGTCATCCTGAAGACTCTTGTTGGTCTCGGTCACCTGACTCTGAGACAGTTAAATAAACAGATTAGAGAGAGGTATCATTATTAAAAAAGAATTATATTCCTCTCACCTCCGTTCCCTCCTTACCTTCAGTTTCTGCGCCTCCCCTCTCACTTTGAGCAGCTCTGTGATGGAGTCGACGAACCCTTGGAAGTGATGGTTACACATCTTCTCGATCTCCCTGTCGTGGTTCCTGATCCGCACGTCCAGCTTGTCCATGAACAGGCCATGTTCCTGCCCATCGTACACCGACCTGGAGGAAAAGACAAGTCAGCAACAGGTAAGAAGCAGCTTTTTTAATAATCTGAAGTCTAAGATCACTCATGAAATTTAGAGATTAACCACAGAAACTCAGCTTTAACTTTTGCCTTTTTCCTGGACAGTTCCACTTCATGTTAGTCTACAAAGCTTTTTATCCCTCATACTAATGTTCTAAACAAAGGCTGAATTACACAAATGAGCTTGTTTGTGCATAGCATAGAATATAATTCCAACAGTGATGCTTCAGTAAATATCCAGAGATCATTCCTTCACTTCTATATGGTTTACAGACTTCAATGAGGCATAAAATGAACAATTATCTACTTATTTTGAGGCATTATGAGCATCATTTTAATCTTTTCATCAACTCTTAATTGTGTTTCAATGTCTTCTACTTTCATCTCATTGATGTCGGCCTTGTTACTGCACTCTGTGTTGTATGTCTTAAATAAAGTTCCTATTTTTATTAGTATATTATTGAAACATCTTGCAAGAAAAAACTAAGTAAACAATATAAAACTCATGTATTCCTAAATCCTGTAGAGTAGAAAGAGATAGATAGAAGAGAGGAGAGAGAGAGAGAGAGAGAGAGAGAGAGAGAGAGAGAGAGAGAGAGAGAGAGAGAGAGAGAGAGAGAGAGAGAGAGAGAGAGAGAGAGAGAGAGAGAGAGAGTGTGAGGGAGCAGCATGTCCAATACTTGTCCAACAGGGGGCGATATTGCATCGATAATTACAACACTGCAACACAATTATATACATTCATAACAGAGATGCTATAAAGAGTTATTATTCTCTGATGCAATGAGAGGACAAGTTTAATGCCTTGCTCAAGGGTATTTTCATGGTTTCGTGGGAGAAATGACAACATAAGATATTTTTAAAGTTTTAAAACCAGCAAAAATGTCAAATCCTGACCAGTGTTTTTCCTTCCAGCTTCCATTTAGAAAGCAAAACAACACTCAACACTAAAAAGGCTCCATCAGGGTTATTTTTCCTGAACATCCACTAAAGTGCTGCCGCTGAGAAAATGAACCTGAAGGCATCAAAGTGTTGCTGAGAGCGAAACAACAGCAGGCGAGCTCTGCTGGTCTGTTTTTATTCACACTCAGGCAAATCTGTATTTAGCTTTCACAGCACACATAGAGTAGGGTTTGATAAGGTGATATAAAATCTAAAATGTATTCTACATCAATCGTCTGGTAAGATGTTGATTACAAGTGATCCTGATCATTGCAAACTGTGATGAGAGGTAATTTAAGCGTGTGAGAGATTAACGTCTATAATTAGATTCATTTGGTTCATTGTCCTCCACTAAGTACACAAACTTTAGTTAATTAGGGTTTAACTGAAGTAGAAGGTAAAAACTACAGCTGGACATTTGTAACTTGATTTATTTGTCAGTGGACTCATTTAAATTAGATGCACAAGAACTGCAGGTGTTTGCTGTTCAACCCTCGCTATAAAGAAGACGTAGAAGTTTTTAGTGATATAAAAACAGAAAACCAACCAAACACTGTTTCCTAATGCAATGTTTTTTTAATTCAATCATTCAATGCATGTTTCTGCTTTTAAACTTAAAAAAACAAGTTTAGAGGAATAATTTGATTCCTTTTAATCACTCAGTAATTCATTAAACTCTCTCATAAGGACACAAATGTCTAAAAAGAGAGTCTGATTGTGTGTGTGTGTGTGTGTGTGTGTGTGTGTGTGTGTGTGTGTGTGTGTGTGTGTGTGTGTTTTTACGTTAAACTCTTCTCTGAAATAATCATCACAGTTCTTCCTGTGTTGTTTCCCGTCCACACACACACACACACACCTGAGTACGGCTCCAACCCCCCGCCTTCCTCCTGTTGACCAGGAAATGCCCAACTTGTACAATAGAGAGCAGGTCTGACGCCACAAAATGCTTTCTTTAGACACACACACACACACAGACACACACACACACACACACACACACACACACACACACACACACACACACACACACACACACATTGTTAATTGTTATACTTAATTATTGTTCTAGTTTTAGTTATTTCTCTATTGTTTCTTTATCTGAAGTCAACAAACACTCGGCTGGCTCTGTGTGTGTGTGTGTGTGTGTGTGTGTGTGTGTGTGTGTGTGTGTGTGTGTGTGTGTGTGTGTGTGTGTGTGTGTGTGTGTGTGTACAACCTTTGCCCTCGATAAACATAATGCTTTCTACAGTTATTCACTACTAAGATGAATATGAATGAAACTACATGCTGAAGAGTATAAATGAGTGAATGAATGTATGACATCACATCAGCTTGTTATGTAGATATTAATAATGATGGATTTAAATGATAATGATGAGTATTAAATGATCAGTTTTAATGAAATGATGAATGAGGAGCAGATGAGATGTTGTGAAGCTTTCTGGTGAACAAACAAGAAGTTGGTGAAAGTTAAAATACTTCTGACTTCATTCCCCCTGTGAAGTCTCTAAACAATAGCTGGTTTCCTGACTGTGTGTGTGTGTGTGTGTGTGTGTGTGTGTGTGTGTGTGTGTGTGTGTGTGTGTGTGTGTGTGTGTCTGTGTGTCTGTGTGTGTGTGTGTGTGTGTGTGTGTGTGTGTGTGTGTGTGTGTGTGTGTGTGTGTGTTTGTGTGTGTTCGAGCTAACTTTAGCAGCGTGTGTGTTGTTAGTAGCGGCGGTCGTTTGCAGTTTCCACCCCTAGAAAAAAAAGAAAAAGAAAAAAAGAAAAGAAACATATGACGCTCCAAAGTGAGAGTACCTGGTACCGTCTGCCACGAGAAGAGAGGAGAGAGCTCTATATCTGTGCTCCTTTGTACAGGTCTGTTAGGTCTGTTTCTAAATGCAGTACGCCTGATGTTTTATAAGAGATGCAAATAAGCTGTGATATAAATATAAAAAGACTAAAGGCTACGATCAAGCTTCTAAAAATAAGTGGAAGAATGGATTTATTCACATCTTCAGGCCTTTAAAAGTCTTTTAGAAGAAGTGAAATACTGTAAAAATAGTTCAAATGGGTGGAAGAGTGGATACTTTCATCAGTTCTGGGTCATAAAGACACTAAAATAATAGAAATACTGGATACTTTTTCCACTTCAGAGCCATAAAAACATGAAAATAATAGAAATACTGGATATTTTCATCCTTTCAGACTAAAATTATTGAAATATTGGATATTTCTGCCACTTCAGGGTCCTAAAAACATGACAATAGCAGAAATACTCGATATTTTGTCACTTCAGAGCCATAAACACATGAAAATAATTGAAAATCTGGATATTTTCATGACTTTAGGGTCATAAAAAAATGAAAATACTTTAAATGCTGGATATTCTCACCACTTCAGTGTCATGAAAACATGAAAATAATAGAAATATTGGATACTTTCTCCACTTCAGGACCATAAAGACACTAAAGTAACTTAAAAATACTCGATACTTTCGTCACTTTGGGGTCAAAAAACGTGAAAATAATTAAAATACTGGATACTTTTAATTGTTAGAAGGTGTAAAGTAAGTGAAACACTGGATTCTTTCACCCATTCAAACCACCTAAAGAAGTCATTAATTGGTTTCTAAACGTCATTAAAATGAGAGATATCATAAACATTGCTTCATGTTTAGGGGTCACACGGGGGAAAAAAGGGACCGGTTTTCATCAATAAATGATGATGAAAACTTTATTTAGATGGATTGCGTCGACACGAGTTCAGTCTAAGTTGTCTGCAGCAGCTCTTTTAGGTCAACCAGTGTTTGACATACAACATATTTACATAGTCAGTCTCTCACTCTTCTCTTTGTTTAGTGTCTGTGATTTCACTGCAAAAACAACATAAGTGCAGGAATGGGGGAGGGGGGGGGGGGGGGGGGGGCTATCATTTTAAACATGTAAAGTATGGAGGGATGCAGGATTAGAAGGAGGAACGGACGGTAAAATAACAGAAAAAAGGAGGAAAAAGATGGAAAAGTACAAGTTTGAAAACAAGAAGTTCAAGAAAGCTGATCTCAGTGATGACATCATTAGTAACAGCTGTGCGTGTGTGTGTGTGTGTGTGTGTGTGTGTGTGTGTGTGTGTGTGTGTGTGTGTGTGTGTGTGTGTGTGTGTGTGTGTGTGTGTGTGTGTGTGTGTGTGAGACCTGTAGGATCTGTGGGGAGAAGTTGCTGACTACTTGACAGCTGGCAAAATAGGATCTTAACCCACTTAAGCTGCGTGTGTGTGTGCGTGCGTGTGTGTGTGTGTGTGTGTGTGTGTGTGTGTGTGTGTGTGTGTGTGTGAATGTGCCTTTTCGCAAGTACGATCTGATGACTCAGCAGGGTGTGTGTGTGTGTGTGTGTGTGTGTGTGTGTGTGTGTGTGTGTGTGTGTGTGTGTGTGTGTGTGTGTGTGTGTGTGTGTGTGTGTGTGTGTGTGTGTGTGTCACTCCCTCTCTTCTCTCCACTGTGTTTCAACCCTTTCAGACACACATACACTGAATTTCTCAGACCATGTTAGACGTCTATGCAACATGACATGATATTAGCACCAGAATCAGTACTACCATATATCAAATATGTGCAGGAATTAAACATAATATATGTTTGTCATGCATTACATCTGAAATAACACTTTTTTAAAACTACAATTAGCTTGGAATCCTTCATTTTCACAACATAATTTGACTAAATGCTCCTACGTTTAGGTTGTGACGTCCACTAACAATACAATACTAATGAATTAACATCCCATCATTAGCCCCAAATATAATGCCCTTATTGTTAAAACATTACTAGTAAGGATTCTGGATGAGAAACTGCATGAACACTATGCCAAAAACCCAAAAAGCGCTCATAGCATTGACTGAGACCATATTTCAACACACACAGGGGTTCAAATATGTCTGTCTGTGAATCCAAAATCTATATAAAGGATCAATGACGATGTTTATTTTGTGTCCATGTGGTTTAGTCAAAGGTTAAAATGTGGAAATAAACGTATGAATAACTTGCTCATATTCTTTATTTTGTGGACCCAGCATCAAATTTCTGCTTTTAATCCATTTTGAGAGAATATATTAGAGGATTATGGCAGAAATGTCTAAGTGGTGTAACCATAGAAACGCTAAATTCTCAATAAAACACCATATCAACTAGTTTGGCATGATCTTACATTATAACTTTTATGTTAAATAAAGGTAATGGAATACAATTGTTCTACATATTACATTTAATCTGGTAACCATGGAGATCAAGTAATTAGTCATTATTAGTAGAAGTCCACTTAAATACACTGTAGGTGGATAAAATATTTAATATCTATCATTCTGTTGTGGTTACTACTTTTTATTTATTTGTTTCCTTATTTCTTTCTCTTCTTCCTCTTCTTTCCTTCTTTCTTTCTAGGTGGATAAAACATGTAATATTTATCATTCTTTTGTGGTTATTTCTTGTTATTTCTTTCCTCCTCCAACTTCCTTCTTTCTCTTCTTCCTCATTTTTCTTTCTTTCTTTTCTTTCTTTCCTCCTCCTCCAACTTCTGAATCTTTCTTTTCTTTTTTTCCTCCTCCTCCAACTTCTGGTTCTTTCTTTCTTTCTTTCTTTCTTTCTTTCTTTCTTTCTTTTCTTTCCTCCTCCAACTTCTTTTTCTTTCTTTCTTTCTGTTCTTCCTTCCTTTCTTCCTTTCTTTCTTTCTTTCTTTCTTTCTTTCTTTGTGGTTACACCATGTGACATTTTCAGGAGTCTTACTTTTAGAAAAAATTTCATTTCAAACGACATAAAACCAACAAAAATACTAAATGTACATTTTAACAAACCTGATGCTGCTTTTAAAACTAATTTTTAAAGATATTTTTGAATTGTTCATCTTGCCGACCCTTTATTAGTCACTGACTCATAATATGTCACGTGACAACAATGACTCCATCTGCTGAGGAAGGCCATGAGATGTGACTAAAAGCTTCAGAAACAAGTAGTAAGTTGGACCTTACGTTGAGACATATTGTCCAGAAATACTCAAAACCAAAACTATACTCTTGGTGGTCAGTTTAAGTAGCTGTTAGCATTCAAGTTAAGTGGTTGCTATGGTTACTTGCAGTTCCATATACCTTGTGCATGATTTTAGACCTGTGGTTAGTGAGACGTCTGCGCTGTTCTTCTATAAGACTGTAACGGACGTCCGCCAGCCAATCAGAAATAAGCATGTTCAACAGTTATAGAGCAACACACACACACACACACACACACACACACACACACACACACACACACACACACACACACACACACACACACACACACACACACACACACACACACACACACACACACACACACACACACACACACACACACACACACACACACACACACACACACACACACACACACACACACAGCTGCCCTGTTATTAATGGTTACATCTGACAAAAACCCTCCGCTGCACGCTGTTTAAACACAGGGTGGAGCTCCACACACACACACACACACACACACACACACACACACACACACACACACACACACACACACACACACACACACACACACACACACACACACACACACACACACACACACACACACACACACACACACACACACACACACACACACACACAGCTGCCCTGTTATTAATGGTTACATCTGACAAAAACCCTCCGCTGCACGCTGTTTAAACACAGGGTGGAGCTCCACACACACACACACACACACACACACACACACACACACACACACACACACACACACACACACACACACACACACACACACACACACACACACACACACACACACACACACACACACACACACACACACACACACACACACACACACACACACACACACACACACACACACACACACACACTGGAGTTGACAGATTAGATTAGAGGACGCGACACGCAGCGCACCTCGAAATGAGCTCAGTAGAAGACAAACACAGATAAGAAAACAGGAGCGACTGTGACACAGTTTCTGAGTCGCCAACGAGCAGGAAACACATCTAACAGGTTTTCTCATATTCATGGTGAGGGTTAGATTAAAATCTATGAGTTCTGGAGGTATTTGGCGAAAGCAAAAACACCAATAACTGTGTGTGTGTGTGTGTGTGTGTGTGTGTGTGTGTGTGTGTGTGTGTGTGCGTGTGTGTGTGCGTGTGTGTGCTACTAGTTGAAAAAATGATTGAAAAATAAAAAATGGCTAAAAATGTCTTGTTTCTAGCCTTTTAACCCTTTACATACTGTTCATATTCTGACTTATAATTAGTCTCAACACCACTTCACATTCATAAATTCA